>NC_060277.1:78963740-78989941 GCF_021613505.1 Equus quagga | reverse complement strand
TCTCCTCCCCCGTCTCCTCCCCCGTCTCCTCCCCCGTCTCCTCCCCCAGCCCGTCCAGGCGGCGCCTGCGCTGCAGCCGAAGCGCAGTTACAGGGCGGTCCCGAGCGCGCCCTCTGCTGGCCGACTGGTTGACTGCACTCACCTTCTCCAGCTTATCCGCATCACTGTTTGGGTCCAGGAGGATCTCAAACATCTTCTGTACCCTCGAGTCTGTGGAGAACTGCACACGGAGCTGAGGAGAGAGGAGGGAGTGGGAAGAAGGCAGGGAGGGGTCCACATTTCAATCGGCTCCACATAAAGTTCATCTCAGTAAATATTAGGGTATCTACTCTGGGCCCCTCCGCCACCCCCGCACTGTCATTCATTCATTCCACAAACGTTGACTGAACACCTACTCCGGGGTAAACACTGTTGTAGATGCTGGGGATAGACAGGTGAACAAAATCAAGTCCTTGCTCCACAAAGCTTACAGTCTAGTTACATTCGCTATCCCATTTGGTCATCACAAGTCTCGGAAGGCAAGGGATTGTCGCCCCAAACTTTCAAGCACCTCTTGATGAAAATTAAAACCATTTTGTTCAGATGTCTCATCCCTCACACTCACAACCTCAACCCCAATGCTCTGAAGATTCTGGAAAACGACCTAATTGCTCATCACCCCCATCTCGCCAGCTCCTTCTGTACCTCCCACCGCTTTGTTCTGCTGGTCCACACTGCTGCTTATTTCCATCCTGGGCTCATTTCCTCCAGGGAGGTCTCCCATTTGCCGCCCTTTCTCTGATCACTGCTTAGTTCACACTTCCTCAGCCCTGGAGTCTGCACTCGGGGCATGATGCTGTGGTCCCACCGTGGGGCTGCCCCAGCACACAGGAGTCATTGAGTCTTGGGGCAAGGAGCTGAGTGATCAGTTACCCTCCTGCTCTTACAGAGGAGAAACTGACACCCTAAGGGGCCCCTCAGGAAATTCGTACTTAAGTCAGGACTATTCCTACTGGTTCCTGACTCTCTATCTTCCAGCAATATCCTCCCCCCAATTCAGGTATCTCATGCTGCCTCTGTCCTCCTAGAAGGAGAGAAGATCATGTTGCAGACATATTCGGTTACAATTTTTTTTAAAGCCTCCATCTGGAATTTAAAAGACCCATGTTCTGTCTGGCTTGCCCCCTCAAACGAGCATCACAGCATCTCTGATCACTCACAGATGAATGCAGGCTGTTCCATGGCACCTGCCTGTGCTGTGAGCTTGCCCCCTCTAAGGGTGTGGAGGTAGGGCTAGCCCTGCCCTGATGTCCTGCTTCCCTAACTTGTCCCTACTAGGAATAGGGGGAGGTGGGAAGGGGTGTCCAGCTCACCTTCTCCTGGATGCTGGTGTTCAGCCTCCTCAGCGTCTCCTGGAAGTTCTGGTTCCGTGGCTCGAGAGTGGCACAGCGCTGCACATCCTTGAAGGCCTGGTCCAGCTTCCCCAGGTGCTCCAGCGCCTGGCATCGCCGATACAGTGCCTTGATGTCCGAGGAGTTGATGTCGATGGCTAGTGAGGGAAACAGGCAGGGCCTCAGGGGGCTGGGCTGCACCTTCCTCCCTCTAGGCCCCCAACTCCAGGGCCTCTGCATCTTCCTTGGAAATTATCCACCCATGCGGACCATCTGGCCCAAGCCTCCCCTCTGTTCAGGAGGCAGTAAGAGTCAGTCTCAAGGTTGGAACGGAGCTCAAGGGCCATCTCGTCCAACTCCTGATGCTTCAGTCTCCGCTACATGATGATCCCAACCAAGTGTTCATCCGACTGGCGCTTACATACCTCCAACAGTGGGGAGCTCCCTTCTCAAGGCAGCCAGGCAGCTCTGTCAGAAAGCCCTTCCCTCTTCCTACGTGAAACATATCTCCTTGTAACTTTGTCCTTTTATCCTAAGTCCAGCCCTGGAACCCCGGAGATGAAACTCAATCCTTCTTCCTTGTGACAGCCTTTTAGGTGTTTGCAGGCAGCTCTCCGACCCACCTTGGGTTGCCTTCTCTCAGTTAAATATTGCCACTTCCCTCAACTGCTCTTCACAGCATGTGTTTCCAGTCCCTCTGCAGCTTGTTCCCTCCCTTCTGAACTTACTCTGGACTATCTGTTTCTCCTAAAACAATGGTAACCAGACCGAACCCCAACACACACCTGCAGCCAAGAGAAGTCAGCCCATTTTGATCAGACACTGAAGCCAGTGTTGACTTATGCGGGGGTTTTTTAATGTTTATTTCTCCTAGTGTCTGTGGCACAGGCTAGCGCCTCCCTCTTGCCCTTGGAAGCAGACTGAGCTGATGCACCTGGATCTGAGGAGCCCCAGGATGAGCATATCCTAACTTATAACAAAGGGGGATGTCGTTACCATGACAAAAGGATTTCCAAAAACATCCTCTCAGGAAAAGAAGCTGCCCCAACATATTTAACGTGTAACTCGATTTGCAAAATGTGACTTGGGGATGGCTTTTCTGGAGCTCTCCTCTCACAGGAGGGTGGTCCATCTGAAGCCCCGCCTACATGCCTAAGATGGCGCTTCCAGGATCTGAAATGACGGCCAGGGCCCAGAGCCTCTCAGACAAAACAGGGACTGGGGAGGGGCAGCTGGGGGCTGGGGGCACTCACCTCTTGAGGCATCTGAAGCCGCCTGAACATAGTTTTCCTGAGAAATGGGGAAGGAGAAGGAAACTCAGTTAACGGGGCCCAGTGGAGACACAGCCAGAGAGAGTCCCTCGGTGAGGGGAGTGGGCTCGCTGGGAGCTGCCAGCTGTCAGAGGCCCAGGGAGCGCCCCCCCGTTGGGCATGGAAAAGTAGACGCGCCTTGGCATTTTGGGGGTTGAATCCGGGCCCTACTATTTAATTACCTGGGAGATCTTGGGCAAGTTACTGAGCCCTCTGGGCCTTGAGTTTCCTATGTGCAATGTGGGCCTGACACAGCAGCCGCCTCACAGGGCTGTTATTAAAAAACCACAAAATACATCTGAAAAGCCCCAGGCATCAGGCTGGTTCGCATTACTATGATTCCTGTCTGGAGGAATTTCTGTCTCCCAGAGCAGAGGGTCGGGCGGTGGGTCCAGGAAAGCAGTGGGAAGCGCCCTTCTCCCACCTGAGGGGTCCAGGGGAGAGGGCTGGGACGATGGAAGATGCCCATCAGGACAAGGGGGCTGCCTCCGCGCCCTGCATCCCAGCCCCGGCCCTCAGCCTCCCGCCCCGCCCCCCCTCAGACCGTTTTCAGGCCACAGGCCGCCCGGTTCCGATACAGCGTGGCCAGCAGGGCCTTGTCCTTGGTCAGCTTCAGGGCCTGGCTGTAGCTCTTTGTCGCGGCCTTGTAGTCCTGGAGCTGGAAATGCCGGTTCCCTTCCTCCTTCAGCTGTGCTGCTTCTCCCTCGGCCATCTGCCGGGACAGGAGCAGCTCTGTCTGGCCAGGCCCTCACTCCAGACCCAGAGCTGGGCTCTGGCCTGCCATCTGGAGCTCCAGGGTCCCCCCCCGAACCAGGATGGAAGGTGAGGATTCTGCCTGGAAGGGACCCACCCCAGCACCTTCAACTCGATTACCCAGCAGGACATTATGGCATTTGCTCAGAGAACAGCACAGTGGAGACGGGGCTCAGAGTCCCTGTGCCTCGTTCTCCCTCCCTCCCAGCTGGGCAGGTGAAGCCACCAAGCCAAAGGCCTGAGCTCTCATTATACGAGTCTTAAAACTTCTTCTCAGTCCCCTCCATCCCTAGTCCAGGAACACTCCAGGTGGGTTCACTTTCTCACCAGGACAATGCTCTTGGTCTGTCCTCCTGTGACGCTGCCCCTCTGAGCTCCTGTGTGAACCCCCAGCCAGCCGGCCTCGGTCTGCCCCTCCCAGCCCCCACCCCAGAGACTTTGTCACCCCTGCCAGTGGCTCCAGACCATATTTGGCCATAGGGGCAGGTGCCCCTGGAGTCTGTCACTGATACTCAGGGCCCTCCCTCTCCCCAGACTGGACAGTCATTACCACGTGGAGGTGCTGACTAAACTCTGCAGTCAGGGGGCAGTCCTGGGGGCTCAGGCACTCACACCCCAAAGAGTGAGAGATTCAGAAGGGACAGGAACCCCCCGGCAGACGCCCCCTCCCTAGGCACAGTTATAATGCCCTTCTTCACCCCCATCCCCGATAAACAACCTCCTCCCCCTCCTCCCAACCACTGCTATTTTGGGAGCAGAGTGACAGCTGAGGGGCTGACAGACTTAGACACGCAGAGCAGCTGCCCAGGTCCAGGACCAACTGGAGACTTCCAGAAATGCCCTTCTGGAGGGAGGAGGGACGGAAAGCTCCGTGCCCTCTTCCACTTGTCCCCAACTTTCCTACCCCTCCGGCACTCACTTGTTGAAAATGTCCTTCCTCTTCAGAAAGTCCGGTGGACCTGCTAACTGTTTAGTGCAGGTGGGTTCTTTGTTTCGGCCTTCCTGTCTTCTGTTCCTCCCCATCTGTGTGGAGTGGATATCTTCAGCCCACCTCTCCCATCAGACTGGGAGCTCCCTGGGATGGGCTCTGGATATCCCAGAAGACTGGAGTCTTCTCCTGGGGTCAGCGGGGAATTCCCTGAGACCAAGGCCTGCACCCCCATCCGACTGGGAGCTCTCCTGGGACAAGCTGAGTCTCCCGCGTCAGAAAGGGGTCGTCTTGGGACAAGAACTATGTAGCCACTACCAGAGAGGGTCTCCCCTGGGCCAGGAATTGTTTCTCTACATTCAACTGGGGGTTCCTGAGGCAAATTTATGAGGTTGTCCCTACTTGGACTGAGAGCTCGCCTGCTGTTCAGTGTCACCAAGCCTGGGCTGTGAGCTGCCCCTGGAGGGCAAGGACAGCATCTCATGACTTTGACTTCCCCTGGCACAGAGCCTGGCAGAGTCACTGCCCAATGCATGTTTCCTAAGCAAATGGATGGATGAACAAAAGATGTCTTCGTGCTGATGCGTTGCTTCACTTCCTCCTCCCCGCTACATATATCTTCCACCTTACCTGTCTGGGGCTGAGAAAGACACTGAAGAAAAAGCATAGGTGGGTCACCCACACTAGATTCTGCTCCTAGCTCTGTGACCTTGGACACACAGCTATGTGAGCTTGGACAAGTCCTACTGCCCTGCTGGACACAAGGCCCAGCCCTGATGCATGTTTGTCGGCTGTATGTTTGTTGATTGAATAAATAAATGATTGAATGGATAGATAAATTCCCTGCCCTCATGATGTCCCTAACCCTGGGCCCCTTTGTGGGGCAAGCTTTCTGGAACCATGAGGTAATATGATAAAAGATCCTGCCATTGGCAGAGAACTGCAGTTCTGTGACTTAGATCGAAGAGATCCTAGATTCAAATCCTGAATCAGTAATTTACTCCACAAGCATTTCTGAAGCAGTTACTATGTCCCAGGAACTGTGAATGATAATGGAAGCCGAGAACACTCATGAGGGCAAGGATTTGCATCTCTTTTGTTCATTGACCTGTTCCACGTGCCTATAACAGTGTGTGGTACATAGCAGGTGCTCAAAAATATTTATTGAATGAAAGGATGAAATAATTCTATGGATCTGAGATTTTAAATATGAGGAATATCAGGATGTCCTGAAAACATAAAATAGGGAAACACAACATTTTTTCAGAGAAAGTTTCCCTGAGTCAATGATTAAAGGAATTAATATGAGTAGAGCTCTGAGAACAATGCCAGGTGGAGGGGAGGAGCTCAATACATTCGTTGAATGAAAGATTGAATATTGAAGGCAAGCCCTGAAGAATGAGAGACTGTTCCTGTGTTAGCCTGCTCCAGCTGCCATCACAAAATACCACAGGTTGGGGGGCTTAAACAACAGAAACTTATTTTCTCCCAATTCCGGAGGCTAAAAGTCTAAGATCAAGGACACCATGGTTGGTTTCGGGTGAGACTTCTCTTCCTGGCTTGTGGGCAGCCACCTTCTCGCTGTTTCTTCACATGGCCTCTTCTCTATGTGAGCACAAAGAGAGAGCGAGCTCCAGCGTCTCTTCCTCTTCTTATAAGGACACCAGTCCTATGGGATTAGGGCCCTACCCGATGACCTCACTTGACCTTGATTACCTCCTTATAGGCCCTATTTCCACACAGAGACACAGTCGGGGTTAGGACTTCAACATATGAATTTAAGGGGACACAAGTCAGTCCATCACAGTTCCAGACACAGAAAACTTCACGTGCAAAGGCACTGATACAGGAAGGCTCACGCCTTGGAAGAACGAAGAAAAAGCCAGCAGGATTTGATCTTAAAGAGAAAGGAGTGGCTGGAGAGGTAAGTAAGGCTGAGAGGACCATTATAAGGAGTTTGATTCTTTCCTGCACGTAATGGACCCCTCCTAGGGTTTCAGGTTGGAGAGTCACAGACCATATTTTTGGTTTGAAAACATTGCCCTGGTTGCAGCGTGGGGAATGCATGGCAAGAGTGGAAACAAAGAGGCAAGGGAAGAGGCTGCTGTAGGGAACCATGGCGACACAGGCCAGGGTGTGGCAGTGGAGACAGAGAAGAGATTCAGTCCTAACCAGGCAGGACTGACAGAGTTTGAGACTGCCCGGATGTGAGCGGCTGGGGAGAGGAGAGCTGGTGAGAGAGCTTGCGAGGGTCGGTCTCTGCTTCAGTCCCTCATCTGTAACACGGGGAGAAGAGGGTTGTGGTGAGGATGAAATGAGTTATATGTGTAAAGCACTTAGAACAATGCGTGCCACATCGCTGTCATCATCATCATTATTACTGTTATTGCTTTACAGTGTCGAAAACTGTAGATGTTTTTTGCTCTCTACTCATCAGGTATTATGAATTGATTTGATCCATTTAAAAAATAACAATTTCTGCCCTCAACCCAATAAGCTCTGACTTCTTAAGCCACCCCCTGCAGGGCGCTGCTGCCACGAGCCCAGCCTACTCAGTCCTCTGGCATTTCCTGTCTGTGATCTTGGGGAAAATCAATTCAACGCTCGGAGCCTCGATTTCCCGACGTATAAAGTGGGGCAAGCATCCCTGTTCTAAAGAGAGGAAAGGCTGTTCGTATTCTGCGAGGCACTGAATGTGGCGGCGGCTGACTGTCCAAGGGAGGCGGTGGAGGCGGGTACCACTGCCCGAGCCGGAGGCCGAGCGCGGCGTGACACTTCCCCTCCGCAACACCAGAGGGCGATGTCGCGGGCGGCGAGCACCGCCCGAGCACGGGGGCGACGCTCCGTCCCGCTGGAGTCTTTCTCCTCCACGTGGGGCGCAGGATGGCGGTGGCGGCGGTGGGTGTGCTTAAGTGCGGGCGGGCGCGGCGGGGTGCTCGGGCCGGGGTCCCTGAGGCCGGCGGGCGGGGGAGACGGGCCCTCCCGTCCCGGCGGCGTGGCTGACCCCCGCCGCGCTTATGGGCGCAGGACGAGGCGGCGGCGCGCGACGTGCAGCGGCTGCTAGTGCAGTTCCAGGATGAGGGCGGACAGCTGCTGGGCTCCCCGTTCGACGTGCCCGTGGACATCACTCCGGACAAGCTGCAGCTCGTGTGCAACGCGCTGCTGGCCCAGGTGAGCGGCGGGCGCACAGGGGGTCAGGAGGCCGAAGGTCTGCGTTCAGGGGCCCCAGCTACTCACCGTCAGTGGGTGATAGATCCTCGCGCGCGTCCGTGGCAATGCCACCCACCTCGGGGCGGGGGACGGGGGGGTGATCAGAAGATGTAATCAATGTGAGAGCGGTTTACACGCCGACCATCGGGGCCCCCACTGCCGAGAGAGCCCGCACTGGGTGCGTTGTCCGGTTGATTTCTCGCTACAGCCCCTCCTTAATATCCCCGTTTTACAGTGTGGCCCAGAAGCATTAAATTATTTGCGCGATGGTACGCCGTAGATGGCTGATTTGGAAGTGGAACCCAAATGTGTCAGACTCAAAACCCATGCTCTTAACTTCTAAGACACTGTTTTCAGAGTGCTGCCCTCTCTTGGGGTGGGAGGTGCTTAAAAATGCAGTACCTGGACCCCACCCCAGACCCACTACGCCAGACTGGGGGTGAAACAGAGTCTGCATTTCCAAACAGCTTTGAGGATACTTCTTAGACACGATACAGCATGGAGTGGTGGTTTAGAAAATGCTGCATAATGCTATATACTAACCCTAATCCAGGGCTTCAGTGTTCTTTTTGAAGAACACTAAAGAAGCTGAATTCGTCATTAGCAGTAGGACGATGGGCTCATTACTTAGTTGCTCTGAGCCTCAGTTTTTTCATCTGTCAGTGGGACTATTAATGCCTGCCTCCTGGGGTTGTTGTGAGATGCAGATAAAGGATTGTAAAGAGCTATGTAAGCATCCTACAGTTGCTCTTCAAGGATTAAAAAGGTCTCGCTCAGTGGAGAATGATGGGGGTGTCCCAAGTAGGGTAGCTGAAAAGAAGGAAGCCTCACTTCCTCACGGCTCAGGTGGCCCTCCCTCCCTGGCGGAGGTGGCCCCTGCCATCCTCTGATGGGGGAGTTGCCCTGTGCCATTGCCCTCCAGGAGGATCCCCTGCCTCTGGCTTTCTATGTCCACGATGCTGAGATCGTCTCCTCATTGGGGAAGACGCTGGAGTCACAGGCGGTGGAGACAGAGAAGGTCCTCGACATCATCTACCAGCCACAGGCGATCTTCAGGGTCCGCGCTGTGACCCGCTGCACCAGCTCCTTGGAGGGTCACAGCGAGGCGGTCATTTCCGTGGCCTTCAGCCCCACGGGAAAGTAAGGACAGCTGCAGAACTGTGGAGGGGAGTGTGGGGGTGCAGCCTCTGGCTGCGGTGAGGGGGAACCCCCAAGTTTGGATCACTGGGGCCTCAGGCTGCCTACTGTAGACCCAAGCTCTTGGCTCAGGTTGCAAGTAAGGGACTTCTGCAGCAGGGCTTGGTCCCCAAAGGCAGAGGACACCTGCCTCAGAAGACCCCTTCCTGGACTTGATCTCGGGACATCTGAGCTGCAGGCTCAGCTCTGCCTCTTCCTAGCTGCGTGACCTGAGCAAGTCACTTAACCTTTCTGAGTTAATTCTTCATCTGTGAAACTGGGTTTATTAGCTTCTCACGATCTTAGGAGGATAATGAGAAGCTTCAAATCTGGTTGTAGCTGTAGCCCTTCCTTTTAGGAAGAGAAGAGTAATGGCCTCCTGGGGCCTTCTCCTAGATGGCATCACTGTTATGTTTATCCTTCTCAAGGGAGGAAAAAAAGTTCAGTCTCAGATGACGATGGAATAGGCAGCAGGATGCGCATGTGCAGTGTCTCCAGGTGGGCCCCTCCCCCCACCCCACTGCAGAGGTCAGGCAGCCTCTCTACTTTTCCAGGTACCTGGCCAGTGGCTCTGGAGACACCACTGTGCGCTTCTGGGATCTCAGCACCGAGACACCGCATTTCACATGCCAGGGTCAGTATGCAGTTAGTCATTTAGAGGAGTCTTAACACAATGAGGGGCGGGTGATTCCCTCAGCTCTTTAGCTCCTCCAGGAGGCCCAGAGCAGATTCCAGTCCCTTCACATCCAGTTAACGGTTGCCTGTTCCCAGGTAGAGACCATACACTTGAGCCCAGCCAGCCGCTTACAAGCAGAGACTTGACCAGAGAGTCAGCGTGGGGTTTAAGGGTGCTGACTGGCTGGTAGCAAGGTGAACCTGGCTTAAATCCACCCTCTGCCACAGCAGTTCTCAAACTTGAGTGTGCATCTGAATCACCTGGGTGCTTGTTAAAACACAGATTGCTAGGTCCCACCCCCAGAGTTTTTGTTTTGTTAGGTCTTGGGAGGGGCCTGAGAATTTGCATTTCAAGTCCCCAGGTAATGCTGATGCTGCTGGCCTGGGGACCACCCAGTAGCTGGGTTACCTTATGTGCACAGGACATACTCCCTTTCTAAACTTCAGTCTTCTCATCTGGCAAATGGGAGTGATAATTTTTGTTCTGCTTCATACCTTAGAGCTGTTGTGAGAATTACAAGGGATGGCCTATGTGAAAACAGTTTATACCACATATCACGTAAGGAATTATTAGAAAGTGGCAGTGTTGTCTCTGCAGCAAGACGCATAGCACTAGCACTTGAAGTGGGTTCTCCCTTTGCAGAGAAAGCTTCATCTCCTTTTGTTCGAGCGTTCATTTGTTCGGAAACTAGTTGAGTTCCTGCAGTGTGCCAGGCATTGCTAGGCACTGGCGATGAGGACAGATGTGGTCCCTCCTTTCTCTCTCCTTTGCTTTATTAGGACACAGACATTGGGTCCTTAGCATATCCTGGTCCCCGGACGGCAAGAAGCTGGCCTCAGGCTGCAAGAATGGCCAGGTAGATGGTGGTCCGGGGAACTAGGCGGGGACTCTGGGGCTCCCTTCCTGGGAGATGGGTCAGAATCAGGTTCTGGGGTCTTTTGGGGATGCAGGGGTGGGGGATCTTTGGTGGGGCCATGGACAGGTTGGGGAGGGTTATTCAGTGAGCTTCTGACTTTCAGATTCTCCTGTGGGACCCAAGCACGGGGAAGCAGGTGGGCAGGACCCTTGCCGGCCACAGCAAGTGGATCACGGGCCTGAGCTGGGAGCCCCTCCACGCGTAAGTGACGCTGACAGAGCTGGGACACATGAAGAGCCAGAGGTTCAGAGCTGTCCCCCTCCCTTGCTTGATGCAGAGGAGTTTTACATGAGGGAAGGGCGAGGTGGGCATTCTGACTGCAGTGATGGTGCAGCGGGCAGTGGGGAGGTCGTCTGTGCCTGTGTGACTGCTCGAGAGCAGGCTGCTCATCCCCGGGCCTGAGGGCCGCCTTGCAGTGCAGCTAGTTTTGGAGTGCGGAGCTGTCTGGACATTATCCGTGGTCTTTGAGCTGGGAAGGGGGAGGTGCAGTGGGAAGACAGGTGTTGCCAGTTCAGAAGCGAGGTCACATCTCTCTCCCTTCCAGGAACCCCGAGTGCCGCTACGTGGCCAGCAGCTCCAAGGATGGCAGTGTGCGGGTCTGGGACACGACTGCAGGCCGCTGTGAGCGCATCCTCACTGGGCACACGCAGTCAGTCACCTGTCTCCGGTGGGGAGGGGACGGGCTTCTCTACTCTGCCTCCCAGGACCGCACTATCAAAGTCTGGAGGGCTCACGATGTAAGAGCTGGGGGGGTTCAGAAACCAGCTGGGGAAGTCTCAGGCCAGGGGCTACGGGTACTGGAAGGAGCACAGACCAGTGTTTCCCGAATGTCTTCTGGGAGCAGGTCGGGGAGGCACTTTGGGAAGGGGGGTCCTGTGGTCGGGGCTGCACTCTAGTGGAGGTTCCAGCATCCCTTAGCATGGTCAGGCTCTAGAAATCCCCACTGTAGGAAGCTTACTTAGCTTCATTGAACCTGCTGTGTTCCAGACTTATTTGACTGGAGCCCTTGTATTTGACATATTTAACTTCCCTTCCATGAAACATACTCAGAAACATTGGTGTAGACCAGTGCCCTCATTCTACAAATGAGGAGAGACTTGAGCCCAGAGGGGTGATTGGATTAAGTTCACAGTTAGTGAGGGTCCTGATTCTGAATCTCATGCCACCCATTTTCTGGGGCTAATCTTGGGGCTGCAGGTTTCCGGGGTTGGAGAGTGGTGTGTGTGTCTGACCCGTCTCCCTCTGCCCTAGGGCGTGCTGTGCCGGACTCTGCAAGGCCACGGCCACTGGGTGAACACTATGGCACTCAGCACTGACTACGCCCTGCGCACAGGGGCCTTTGAGCCCGCGGAGGCCTCCATTAATGCCCAGGACCTTCAGGGGTCCTGTGAGTAAGCGAGGGAAGGAGGGCCGAGAGCTGCTGGGGAAGGGTCCAGGTCTCTGGCTTGTGTGAGTCAGACCTGGGCCGAGGGTGTTTGCGGTTTCTGTTGGGTTTTCTAATCCGCCTCGTTCCTCGTCTCCTTCTCTCCCCTCTGGTACCTGGACACAGTGCAGGAGTTGAAGGAGAGGGCTCTCAGCCGGTACAACCTCGTGCGGGTGAGTATGTGCCAGCCGCCAGCATCCCCAGCTCTCTACTCGTCCTCTCCTCATCCCTAAAACTCTGCAGCTACTCAGGCCACTCTCCCTTCCAGCCCCAGCTCGGAACGTACCTTTTCCAGAAAGTTGTTCTTGATAATCCTAGTTTATGATCCTAAGATCTTAATGCGCTTGGGATCATTTTATTTCATCTTGTTTATTTGCTTATCTATTTATTGCATTCCCAAAATACCTCTCTTTTTCATTTTATTTAGTTTGCTTAAGTGACACACTCACATGACCTGAGGTTTAAAAAATATAAAAAGTTAGTGAAAAGCCTCCCATCTCCATCACATATCCATCCATTCCTTCTGGAAGCATCCTGTGCTACCAGTATCTTGTGTCTCCTTCCAGAGACTTTACATATACACATACCTGTATATATGCACACCATGCACACGTGTATATATACAGTACATATATACATGTGTGTACAAACCCACATGCAAAATCCCTCCCCCTTTTAACACACCAGTCTGTCGCTTGCTTTTTCATGTAAGTGTATATCTTAGAAATCGTCCCGTGTGCATAAAGTTTCCTTTTGGAGAAGGTAACCCATGTGAGTTAGTGGCTGGCCTAGGCCTCTCTGCTGGTGTTGAGTGATCAGTGGTGTGTTTGCTGCTGTGGGTGGGCTCTCCTGTCTGAGACCATGTCCAACACAGTGTGCTTCCTGCCTCCCCTAGGGCCAGGGCCCAGAGAGGCTGGTGTCTGGCTCAGACGACTTCACCTTATTCCTGTGGTCCCCAGCAGAGGACAAGAAGCCCCTCGCACGGATGACGGGACACCAAGCCCTCATCAACCAGGTGCTCTTCTCCCCTGACTCCCGCATCGTTGCCAGCGCCTCCTTCGACAAGTCCATCAAGCTGTGGGATGGCAGGACGGGCAAGTGAGTGGGGCTGTGGGAGGGCAAGTGGGGGCCATTGTTCCTCGGAAGGAGCTTGGCTCTGCCACTTACCAGCTGTGTAGCCTTGGCAAGTGTTTGGATTTTCTGAGCCTCTGTTTCCTCTTCTGTAATGTGCAGGCCCCCTCCCTCTCAGCTTTATTACAAGAACTAATTGAAATGGTACATTTAGGACCAGCACTAAGTGAGCCCTGAAAATGTTAGTTCATTTCGCATCTAAGGAAAGAAATGGTCTTAAAGCTGGCCAAGGGCCAGGGATGCACTGGAAGTGTCATTTTATGGGACAGTTGTGTTGTGGCCCTCCTCCATGTGTGGTCCACAGACCAGAGGCATCACCTAGGAGTTTGATAGAAATGCAGCCCCTTGAGCCCCACCCCTAGACCTCATGAATCAGAATCTGCATTTCAGTAAGGTCACCAGGTGAGTCTGCTCACCATTGAAGTCTGAGCAGCACAGGTGTAATGAGGCTCAGTGCCCTGGGTTAATTAGGAGAGGCAGAGGCCTGGGCAAGAGGAGGAGGGAGGGAAGCCTTTGTGGGGCCAAAGGGCACCTGTATGTCCCTCACCGTGTATTTTCACACAGCGGCCTTTGAAACAGGCCTTCAGTTCCTTTTTAAAATAAGGAAACTGAGTCTCAGAGAGGCCTAATGATGTGTCCCAGGAGAAACAGCTGGTCTGTGTTGACCTGAAAGTTCCAGTGGGCTTGGCCCACTATTATTCCATGCCACCTGTCAGCAGGCGAGTGTCTGTAGGGGGTGGCAGGCAGATGGGCTAAGCAGACAGCTGCACTGGACTCTAAGGCATGTGGAGTCGTGCAGGTATGGAGGCCTGGCAAGAGGCACCCTAGAAGCAACCCATTTGGAGAAGTTTTACAAACTCCTAATAACCAGTAATGATTAAACTGATCCGGGGTGGGGGCCAGGCAGTGAGATTTTGTGAAAGTAGCCAGGTAATTGTAACAGGCAGCCAAGCATGAGAACCACTGCTGTGGGCAAAGAGGACCCTTCAGACATGTCTGAAGATCTAACATCCATGATCATCTTGCCCTGGCCCAGGTACCTGGCTTCCCTGCGTGGCCACGTGGCTGCCGTGTACCAGATTGCGTGGTCAGCCGACAGCCGGCTCCTGGTCAGCGGCAGCAGTGACAGCACACTGAAGGTGTGGGATGTGAAGGCCCAGAAGCTAGCCACAGACCTGCCAGGCCATGCGGATGAGGTACGGCCAACCCTTTTGGGGGCGGGTGGAATTGAAGCCTGGCCCTCCTCCACCCGCTGTCCTCACTGCCCCACTTTCCCTCTTCTTTGGTTTAGGTGTATGCTGTTGACTGGAGTCCTGACGGCCAGAGGGTGGCAAGCGGTGGGAAGGACAAATGCCTTCGGATGTGAGTTTGGGGGAGGTCGTGGCTGGTGTGCGTGGCTCTCCTTCCCTTCATTCAGTCACTCTTTGTGACCTTCCCTTCTGGCGTAGATTTCTCTAGGTGCCCTCCAGGTGCCCAGACTGTCCTGAGGTGGTGTGTGGAGCTGGGTTCTCAGTGGGCAAGTGGGAGGGCTCTGGGAACTGCAGGGATCATGGGAGACCCTGACCTCTCAGGCCGCTCTCCATGGGCGAGTCCAGGGTCCCTCCAGCATGAGGCAGCAGTTTCTTGTTAAAGCACTGGACCTTGGAGTCCTAAGACCTAGTTCAGATCCTGGTTCTGCCTTTCAGTGTGAGAGCGTTTAGTTAATCTGTCTCTTGGAGTTATCAAACCTCAGTAGACAGGAACACCAAAGATAGCAGGTGAACCTGAAGCATCATGTACTTGTATTGTCGCTGTTTTCATTGGACAGCCATGGTGGGCGTCCCAGGGGCCAGGCCCTGGGATGAGGTCTGGCCAAGGCAGGCGGTGGGTGCCTAGCCTGAGTTTGCGTGGCTGGAGCAGAGACAGTAGCCAGACTCCTGACGGCTGAGTGTGAACCACAAGCTCTCCCCTGTAGTGGGCTCCTGGGAGTATTACAGCAGCCTCCCTTTCCCCATCCTGTGCCCTTTCCTTCTCTGCAGATGGAGGAGATGAGAAATCCCACGGTTTCCTCTGCTCCCTACCTGGACTCAGCCTGCGCCATCTGCCTGCCCTGACAGAGACCAAAGGCCAGGGTGGTAACCCTGAGAACAAGCGTGGCCTGCTGTCCTTGGACAGACCCCAGTGGGGTCCCTCTCCAGAGAAGGAAGTCAAAGGTCACAGGAGGTTATCATGGAGCTCAGCCCTTGGCCGTCACTCTGTACCTTGCTGGTGCCAACAGTGGTGGCAGGAGGCCAGACAATGACTGGACCCTGCTGTTGCCTCTGCCTGCTTTTCCACTGTCAGCTCTATTCACTGACCAAATAAATAACTTATATTTTGTGTGTTTGGGTTATAAATCTTTGTCATAGAATCCCAGGGCTCAGCCAAGGTGCTGATAAGTCCGTTTGTCTAGCCCCTCTGCCCTGGACTTCGCTAGAAGCTTACAGACAGGAAGTTGCCATTCCTCTCTTCCCCTGCGCCTCTGAAGGCGAGGCTGGGGAGGCTGGCTGGAGCTTCTATCTTAGTGGCCAAAGGGTGATCTAAGGCTGTGCTGTCCATTGTGGCAGGCACTAGCTACAGGTGGCTCTTCCTGTTCACTAGAATTCCCTACAGGGAGAAACACAGTCCTCAGTCACACTGGCTCGGGAAGGCTCCTTGCTGTGCGGGACAACGCAGACAGGACCTGAAGTTCTGGCCAGTGCTGCCTGAGGGGTGCTTTCCTCGGCGTCTCGCAGCACTCTTCTAGAGGCCCTGCCACGTCCCGAGCACTGTGCTGGGCTCTTGGGGTAGAGAGGAAGGCCCTGACTGTCCGGGGAGACTTCTAAGGGGGTGTGCAGGGGTACCCTAAGAGCTCCAGCAGAAGTGGCTGTGTTGCAATATGGGAGGATGGTTCTCTGCCCAGGAGGACATCCTCACGCCCTAGGCCAGGATCTTGCCTTCCATGCATCCTGCCTCACTTTCCCCTGTTCACTGCTAACACAGGTCTACTCAGGTGCAATTCCAAACCACCCTTGTATGGCCTGCTTAGGGCCACAGCATTCCTGACCTCTTGTTCCTTAACCTCCACCCCCATTCATGCCTTTATGGCTTTGCATATCGATAGCTGTGGTTCTCGCCTTCCACCATGCACATCTGCAAGGAGGCTGCATGGGGCTAAGGGAGGCACTGGTTGCTGAGTTTCCACTCTCTGCAGGCACTCATTGTCCTGTGCTCTCACCAGACCCTCACAGTACCCTGCAGCCATGCTTGGAAAGGTCTCTCATCCCCATATTTTTTATTTATTTACTTAGGAAGATTAGCCCTGAGTTAACATCTGCTGCCAATCTTCCTCTTTTTGCTGAGGAAGACTGGCCCTGAGCTAACATCCGTGCCACCTTCCTCTACTTTATATGTGGGACGCCTACCACAGCATGGCTTGCCAAGCGGTGCCATGTCTGCACCGGGGATCTGAACCGGTGAACCCCGGGCCACTGAAGCAGAACGTGCGCACTTAACCACTGCGCCACCAGGCTGGCCCCCCCATATTTTTGATGATGAAACAGCCCAAGAAGCTTAAATGGTTGCCCGTGCCCTTACACCCAGGAAGAGCCGGAATTATCAGACCCTGCCCCAAAGTTTGTGCACTTGACGCCATGTCCCTCCAGAGCTCGTGTCTGATGCCGACAGTCTACAGGCTGCCACCACCTCTGTCAACCTTGCTGTTTTTCCTGGTGTAAGTGTATTTTAGTCTTTGAGTACCATCTCTTCCTCCCACAGAGAAAAGGGCTATGTTGGCAGAGCCAGGCAGTAGATGTGGTAGCATCCCATTGCCCCACCACCCTTGCTTTCCATGCCCCTCCCACCTGGACTCTTGGTCCTGGCACAAGCTAGGAAGGTGGATGCCAGCGGCTCAGCTGAGGTTGTCTGCGGCATGAAGTAGAACGTAGGGGCACTAGGTGACCTGCAGTTCTTTAATGAGGAACCTGGACCCAGCCCAGATCTGGGGGAGGGGGCCTAGCAGCTGTGGGCAGTGGCTGCCCTAGCCTGGCCTGCCGTGTCTCCACGTGAATGGAGCTCCTGTCTAGCCTTGGCCCCAGCCCAGGGGTGGAGTTCCAGTACCACTGTCACCAGGCCCTGGGCCGGCAGCATCATCAGTGGTTCCCTGGCATGGTGCTGGTGGTCCATTTAATGGTTCCAGTTCCTGAGGGCCCTGGGCCAAAGCTGAAGGTAGGTGGGCTTCCTGGAGCCTTCCCACTTTGTAGGGAAATAGGCATTCCGGATCTTGCCTCCGCATGTCCTCCAGCCTGATGAACACGGTTTTCCGCTGGGGTTCCTTGCGTTGCACAGTGATCTGGATGGGGTTGTGCTTGGGGAAGATGTTCAAGTGAGCGGCCACAGTTGCAAACTGAAATAAATCGAGAAAACCCCTTAGACTTCCCTCCCAAACCTGTCATCTTTGTTTCTGCAGCCCCTCTTCTGTTTGCTAAGTGGGATCTTCGCTAGCCTTACCAACGTTTTCATCGACACAGGGAACATGTACAAAGAGGCATGATTCAACTGTGTGCCTCCCTAGTTGCGTGATGTTTCCAACCACAGGGCTGGCTGTCCTTGGGCCTCTTCTCCCCAGGCCACTGCCCACCCCAGGCTGCTCCCTTTCCTCTGTTTCCCTCAATGCTCTTGACTTCCTGGCCCTCTCACAATCATTAGTAGTAAGTTGAAGAATCCAAAAACCAATGGCTCTGGAAGATGAACATTGTAGAGGCGCTGATGAATATGTTAGTTTGCATTCCCAGTGGGCCCCAGAGTGGCTTAATCCTTAAACCTCCCAGAAGAGAGCAGCTTGGAATCGATACTTATTTGCCCAGGCAGAAGGAAAACAAGCAGGGAGATGAGTGGTGGGCGAAGACAGCTGTTCCCAACCCCCAGGCCCCTGGTTCAGACTTCCCTCCCGGCCCCGTTGGGCCCCTCTTCTCCCAGGGCTCACTTTGTAGGGCTTGCACCACTTCCCCACCCCGGCTGTGTTGGCCGCGCGGGCGGTGAGGCAGTAACTCGTGTTAGGCTTCAGCTCCATCAGCTTCACCGTGATCCCCAAGATCTTGTTGAAGATCCATGGGCGATTCTTTGCCTTGGGCGGCTCATCGTCATTTTTCTTTGCCACCTCCTGCAAGAGGACCTGGTAGAAACTGACTTGCTGCTTGCCCAAGGCATAGGTCCAGGAAATCTAGGGGAAGAGAGTCCCCGAGACTTCCTGAGACCTGGCCCCTGGCCTGTCAGCCCCTCACCCATGCCCCACGTGGGTCAGAATGCCCTACTCCCATCCCCTGCCCCTGCTGGAGCTGAGGCAGGTCTGATGGAAGGCGGAAGGCACTCCAACGCTGGATGTGGAACCACCGGCCTGAAAGGTATGCTACTCCCCCTGGGCAGTCCCACTCACCTCAGAGTGTGCCCTCATTCCCTATTTCTTCTGGACTGTGTGTCAGTTGGGAGGGACCTTAGAGATCATCTTGTCCACCTCACTCATTGCAGATGGGGTTACAGGTTCAGAGAGGGCAAGTGGCTGGCCCATGGTCACACAACTATTAAGTGACAGAGCCAAGGTCAGGCCAATAGCTCCAGAGCCCATACACTTTGCACTACAACAGCGGTTGCCAAGCCTGGCTAAGGATCTTGGGGAGTTTTGATAACACTGCAGTTTCCCAGCCCTGCTGCATCCTGTCTGGTCTCCCATTTCCAGTTTCTCTTCCATCTAGGCTGTGGTTCTCAAACTTCAGTGTGCATCAGAATCCCCTGGAGGACTTATTAAAACACAGATTGCTGGCCCCCATCCCCACAGTTTCTGATTCAGTAGGGGCGGGAGTGGGGGCGAGAATTTAAATTTCTAACAAGTTGCCTTATGATGTTGAAGCTGTTAGTGGTCTGGGAACCACACTTTGAGAAACACTGCTCTAGACCATTTAACAATGGGGCTCCCATATTTATCTTTCTAAAATACAGCTCAAATTGCCTTCCTCGCCTGATATAAAGCTTTGCAAAAAGCTGTTCCCTATTGCTTACAGAGAAATCTAGAAAGTAGCCTAACAGTGGAGGACCTCTGGAAAATGACCCCAGACTGACTTTCCCCTTTGCCCCCCTTCCTGCACTCTAGCGCTACTCAACATGTGGTCCGTGGGCCATCAGCACTTCCTGGGAATTTGTTAGTGGTGCAAATTCTCAGGATCCACCCCAGACCTACTGAATCAGAACCTTTAGCGGGGAGGCCTAGGAATCTCGTTCGTAACAAGACGATCAGATCTGCAGGCACATTGAAAGTGGGAGAAGCCCTGGGTCAGGACCTGGGTGTTTCCTTCCACACTTCCCCACCTGTGAGCCTTTGCTAGTGTCAGCCTCTCCATGGAATGCCTTTCCCCAGCTCTAGATGTTTAAATCCTACCTCTGTGTCCCAGCTCAACAGTTACCAAAAGCCACCAAGCTTATTCCTGCACCTGGAAGTAATATTTCTTTCCTTCTGAATTCTTGGTGGCACTTGATCTGAACACTGAGCCCTTTCTAGGTTGCATTAGAGTTCTTTACAGACATGCCGTCTCTCCTAACCCAACAACTTAAGGTCAGCATGCAGATGGTAGGTATCTTCCCATTCCCCATGGAACTCGGCCCGGTACCTGGCACATTGGGGGTGGTCAGTAAGCCTTAGCCAAATGCATGAGGAGTGAAACGCACCACAGCAGTGGAATCGCTGACTGTGTGTTCACAGATGAAGGGCGCCTCTGGCACATCCACCACCACAGAGGACTCTGAGGACGTTGAGGAGGTGTCTATGTCCAGTTCAGGGTTGTCAAGGTCCAGAATGCCCCCAGAGGCCATTTGGGACTTAGATTGGTGGGGGCAGAGGGCCGGGTCTCCCTTTTCTACATTCTTGGCCACAGAGGAGAAGCTAAGTTTGTTCAGCTCACCCTCCAGCATCCCTGCAAAGAAGCTGCTGTTGGGCTGGGTCACAACCAATTTGATGGGATTCAACAAGGTGGATGAGACGGGGGAGATGCTGGTGTCATCGGAGCTGCCTTCAGAATCCTCCAGTGGCATCAGTTTCCTGGAGTGGGAGGGGAGATAGATGAACCAGGTAAAGGAGGCCACCCCAGCCCATCAACCTGGAAGTTCCTGCAGGGCAGGCCTTGGACCTGACTTACCAGCATCCCCAGCTACTTCTGAACAGCTCAGAACACCCTATTGCCCTGCAGCAGTGCATCAAACCCACAGGGCACTTATAATGAAAAACGCACATTCCTGGTCCCTGGTCCCCAGTTGGGATGGGAGTGGAAGCTGCTAAAGTATCTTTAATAAGATTCTCAGACGATTCGGATGCAGGTGTTCTGAGAACCACAATTTGAGAAACATTTGGCAAACCTTTAAGTCCTCCCTCCAGAGAGGGGTGCAGACACCCAGGGAATGACCAAAATGATCTACTGCGCTATGGGAGAATATCGAAAAGTATTTAAAAGAAAAAGAATTAAGCTTTACTAGTATTATTTATTATTGTTTAATATTTAATGTAATTACTAATTTATTTACTCAGGTTTTAGAATATTTAACACTATTAATACCTAGCATGTAAAATTAACAATAGTATAGATAAATATACATATTTTGAGTGAATGCTAAAAAACCTTTTTCCATTTTAATTTTGTTAGATTATGAAACACTTTAGACATACAGAAAGATATCAAGAACACTACATTAATGGGGATGTAACATACAGCATGGTGACCATGTTGATAATACTGTATTGTATTTTGAAAGTTGCTAAGAGAGTAGATCTTAAAAGATCTTATCACGAGAAAAAATTGGTAACTATGTGGCAATGGATGTTAACTAAACTTACTGGGGTAATCATTTTGCAATATATACATATATCAAATCATGACGTTGCACACCTTAAACTAATACAATGTTATACATTAGTTATATCTCAACAAAACTGGAAAAAATTGGGGCCAGCCCAGTGGCGCAGCAGTTAAGTCCTCACGTTCTGCTTCGGCGGCCCAGGGTTCCCCAGTTCGGATTCTGGGTGTGGACCTAAGCATTGCTTACCAAGCCATGCTGTGGCAAGCATCCCACATATAAAGTAGAGGAAGATGGGTATGGATGTTAGCTCAGGGCCAGTCTTCCTCAAAAAAAAGAAAAAAGAAAAGAAAAAAGAAAAAAAACTGGAAAAAATAAAGTACATCTGACCAACAAAAAAAAGAATTAAAGAATAATATATTGTTTCCATTTAGTCACCATCTAGCTTCAGAACGAAAGCGTTGTCAATATAGGCAGAGCCCCTGAAGACTTCTTTTCCTCACCTTGCTCCTTAACCCAGTGTAGTAAATTTAAAATTTTATGTTTATTACTCCCTGTCTTATAGGTTTGTTACATATGTATGTTATCCCCAAGCAAAATCTATTATTTTGCATATTTTTAAACTTTATATAAATAAATGGTATCATTCAATACATATCCATTGGCAGCTTGCTTTTTCACTCAACATCGTGGTTTTTTAGATTCATCTGTACTGATATGTGTAGCTCTGGTTCAGTCATTTTAACTGTTGTATGGTTTTCCATTACGTGGATATTTGTATTGTTACCAATTCTTTGCTACTACAAAGAAAAACCTTGCACATATTTCCCCACTATTTAAAAACTTTTTTCTGGGGCTGGCCCCGTGGCCGAGTGGTTAAGTTCGTGTGCTCCACTGCAGGCGACCCAGTGTTTCGTCGGTTTGAATCCTGGGCGTGGACATGGCCCTGCTCATCAAACCACGCTGAGGCAGCGTCCCACATGCCACAACTAGAAGGACCCACAACGAAGAATATACAACTACGTACCAGGGGGCTTTGGGGAGAAAAAGGAAAAAAAAATAAAAAAACTTTTTTTTTTTACTGATGAAGTACAGAATCTAGAAGTTGCCCTCAAATCTTTTTTTTACCTTGACTCAAAGTAAGAAACACATATTACTCGGAACCCTAGTACCGATGGCCCCTGACTTATGATGGTTCAACCTTAGGATGGTGCGAAAGCTGTGTGAATTCAGTAGAACCTGTGCTTCGAATTTTGAATTTTGATCTTTTCCCAGGTTAGCGACTCATGGCACGATCCTCTCGTGATGCGGGGCAGCGGCAGCGACGGAGGCTCCAGTCAGCCCGGCAATCACGAGGGTAAACGAGGGATCTGCTTACAACCGTTCTGCACCCATCAGACTGCTCTGGTCCTCACTTTCTGTACAGTATTCAATAAATTACAGGAGACAGTCAACACTGTACTATCAAGTAGGTTTGGTGTTAGAGGATTTTGCCCAACTGGAGGCTGATGTAAGTGTTCTGAGCACGTTCAAGGCAGGCGAGGCTAAGCTGTGACGTCCGGTAGGTTAGGTGTATCAAACGCATTTTTGACTTAGGATATTTTCAACTTAGGATGGGTTTATCAGGACGCAACCCCACTGTCAGTTGAGGAAGATCTGTATACTTATACATAACATGAAACTAAACCACGTTTCACAAACCAGTACTTTACGTGTGATGTGCTCTGGAATTTTCACTCTATTTTATTTCATTTTTATAATACTGGTCTCCACCAACTAGAGTGAGTTCCTGACCCATTAATGGGTCACAACCCATAATTTGAAGAGCAGTGGTCTAGAGAGAGCAGTCACAGGCCTTTGGGGGCCAAGTACCCTGACCAGAGTCACACGGTGAGTTGACTGCAGAGTTGGAATTAGAACCCAGATCTCCTGGCCAATCCCCCGACCCGCCGTCTCCACGTCATGCAGCCCCTCAGCCGCCCTAGCCCATCTCCCCCACTGCTCTGGCCAGGTTCAGCAACTGACACACAGTCCTGGATCCCTTACTCCAGGCCAGCCTCTGGCTTCATGGTTACTTGATGGGCCAAATTTTTCCTCTCTGAGCTCCAGTCCTGTGGACCTCCTCTTGAGAAATCCTGATCCACCCAAACCTCCTGTGCTAGCCCTTGGTGGACATCTGGAATAGATGATTCCCCCACCAAGGTCCTTTGTAGGCTGAAGAGCCTGAGTACTGGCGTCATTTATACTTCAGACTGTCCTAATGAAGTTCTGTGTTAGATTTACTTGTTCAAAACACCAGTGCTGAAGTGGGCAGGGACGGCAGCTGGGCATTGGGCTATATGCTGGACAAAAACATTTCTGATCTTCGCAACACCCTGCTGGATGGGTGTGAGCCTCATTTTGCAAATGAGGGACTGAGAGTCCCTGATCTTAACTAACCTGTCTATGGCCAACTATCTAAGTGGTAGAACCTGGATTTGAACTTGGACTCCTAGCCCAAGACTTTCCCACCCTACCATGAGTTTTCCTGCAAGCATCTGTCACTTCAACCACACCTGCTTACTTACAGGTCCCTTAGGAAATGGACACTGTATCCCTTTCATAGAATCAGGACCCTTTCATAGAATCAGCTACATAGTTTGTGGGGATGCTTCCTCAAAAATTATTAAGAATTTTAAGACAGTGACAGCAGAGCATTAAACGAAGCACAGGGAGGGCCCTTCTAAGTGTGGGGCTGTGTGTGACTGACTGCACAGGTCACACACCTGTGAAGCTGCCCTGCAGATCCCACATCAACCGGCACCACCGCCACTTCACGGGCTGACTCCTTCCCTTCCCAGGAGATTCAGCTCAAATATCACCACTTCCAAGAAGCCTCCCTAATGCAACCCCTCCCCAGCCACACTAAGGCCCCTCAGTTCCTCAGGGTGTTCTGACAGCACAGACCCTGATGCATTATTCTGAATTCTTGCCTGACACCCTCCCAACACCCGGCCCCCCGCCCCAGGCTTGGAGCTCCCTGAAGGCAGGTACTGTGCTTTCCAGCACTGGATTCCCAGAACTAACACTGGCCCAGACACCCTGCAGATGCTCAAAGAGTTCTGAGGAATGAAGTAAAGGGAACCCAGAATCACTGAGGAGGAACAGTAAACCTCAGGCAGGCAGGCTACTGGGGGCACATAATCAGGCAGGCAAAGGCACCAAAAGGGAGGACTGAGGGAGAGGAGCCTTGGGGGAGTGGAATGGGACAGGGGCGTCTGTGTGGGGGTGTGAGACCTGCAGCTAGACAAAGCTGGATGAGGAGCACTGTTAACTCTGACTAATCCTGGAGGGCTTCCTGGTGCAGGAGGCCTAAATGCCCACCAAGAATTTATTTGGGGTCAGGAATCCATAGTGCAACCTGCACACATGTGCTTGCCTGGGAGTCCAGGGACAGGGTTGTGACAGGTCAAGGAAATACCGCCTCTTGAAGCCCCTCTCCCCACCCCCCAGCTCTGGCCTTAGAAAGGAAAGGACTAGATTTGTGTCTTACGGAAGACTGATGGTATCTTCCTCCAAGAAGGTAACCAGACTGCCACTGGAGGAAAGCGGGAGTCCTTTGGTAGTGATGGTCCTGTTCATAGACTTGGGGTTTGGAAAGGGCTGCAGCATTTGATGGTGCGCATTCAGAAGGTTGAGGGTTTCCTTCTTCATCGTGGCCCCCTCCCCATTCCCCACTTTGTAGAGCACCTCTGATGCCATATAGTTTGTTTGGGACCACAGCTGTCACCAGGCAGGACAACCAAGCTGACAGAAAGCAGAGAGAAACTGGCGGCAGCACACCTACCCTAAGTTTGGGTGGGGTGGGCGTGCAGCGAGCTGACTTCATAATCACTGCAGAGTGTAACAATTGGGGACCAGCCTCCTCCTTGACCCGAGGCTGCTACTGCCCAGGGCCAGTGTCAGGGGTGGGGGAGAGTCGAGGGACAACCCACGCCACTCCCTGCGCCCTCCAGCTCTAACTCCGTGCTTACAGCAGCCCTGCCCTTTTCTGAAGATCTCAAAATGCTTACCACCTGTTTCCTTCAGAGCTGCCCTGGGAAGGAGGAAAAGGATGGTGAGAGAAAGGCACCCGGGCATGGAGGGAGGCGCCGGGGCCCTGGGAGGGGCAGTGCTGGGACGGGGTGGGAGAATGGTGTATGGAATGCTGAGGCTCGAAACCCAGAAATCCCAGGCAGCAAATCCTCACTCAGTCCAGGGATAGGGAAAGCCTGGACAGTCGACAGCTCCAGATTTTACTGCTGGAATTCTAAATGTGCCAGGCCCAAGTGTCTTCACAGGTTGAGCGACAACAGTGGATGCAACAAAGGGATACAAAGATGGGCCAGACACTATGTCTGTTCTCCAGGAAACCCCTTTACAGCAGGAAAATATACACACAACTTGTGGGGGGGGGGGGGGGGCGGGGAGAGGCTGTTAAGACGGCACTGGCTTTGCTCTTAGAAGGGGTTCGTCCACTCTAAGTCCTGCTCTTCGCTTATAGGCTGTGTGACCTTTGACAAACGACTTCACCTTGCTGTGCCTCAGTCTCCTCATCTGTGCAATAGGCATACAAATAGCACCTACTGCATTGGACTGTGAGGAGATAACCCTGTAAAGCTGTTTTATTTCTTCTAGAAGATGAGGCAAAGCAAAGGACATTTAAAAATACCAAATCAGGGGCCGACCCAGGGGCCCAGCGGTTAAGTTCGGACATTCCACTTTGGTGGCCCGGGGTTCGCTGGTTCGGATCCCAGGTGCGGAGGAAGCACCGCTTGGCAAACCATGCTGTGGACTGCGTCCCATATATAAAGTAGAGGAAGATGAGCACGGATGTTAGCTCAGGGCCAGTCTTCCTCAGCAAAAGGAGGAAGATTGGCAACAGATGTTAGCTCAGGGCTGACCTTCCTCAAAAAAAAAAAAAAAAACCAAATCATATTTTTTGTGTTCTATATACTCAGGGTTTTTGTTGTTGTTACTCATTAATAAAAAAGAAAAAATTGAAGGTGCTGCCCCGTGACCGAGTGGTTAAGTTCCCGCGCTCTGCTTCGGGGGCCCAGGGTTTTGCCAGTTGGAATGCTGGGCGCGGACTTGGCACCGCTCATCAAGCCGTGCTGAGGCGGCATCCCACATGCCACAACTAGAAGGACCCACAACTAAAACTATACAACTACGTACCGGGGGGCTTTGGGAGAGAAAGGAAAAAAAATAAAATCTTAAAAAAAAATTGGAAAATACAGAGAAGACAGAGAAGCAGGCGCCCGCTGCGCGCTCTGCGGCTGCTTAGCACCTAGCACCCAGCACCCATCATACAAGGTGCAATAGCCTACGATCTGATTTAGTGGATTCCTCTTCGCTGTCTTCCTCTCACTAACGGGTCGGTCCCTTAGCGTGGGGCGGTCCGTCCAGGCGAACTTTCTGGCCCAGCGGTTGGAAGAAAAGCAGGCTCCCGGGGGG